>NC_090709.1:15391429-15396429 GCF_040954835.1 Lepisosteus oculatus | reverse complement strand
AGACGGACAAGCCGCACTGCACGTGTGAACAGGGGAATGAGCGAGCGAGCGGGGATAGGGCGCCTCCTGCGCTTAAAAGCTTACAGCACCTGGTATTCCCAGGCGGTCTCCCATCCAAGTACTAACCAGGCCCATCCCTGTTTAGCTTCCGAGATCAGATGAGATCAGGCGTGCTCAAGGGGGTGTGGCCGTAAGCGAGATCAAGGCTCGCTGGCACCCTTCTTATTGAGAGGACAGCTCCGTCACCTCTTTTACGACGCTGCTTTTTTTCCCTTGCGTTTTTCTCTTCTTCCCACGTTCTCTCTCTTCACTGCCTTCGTCCCCGCTCTATTTCACTTCAGCCTTTCACTCTTGCTTCCTTCCAATGAGGACGGAGCTGCGGGAGAAAGGGCGCTATAGATGATCGCTGTGGAGAGCTGCTGCTGTGCTTTGACATCTGAGCTCTGTGGAAAACGATCTCAATACAATTCTGAAAAACGCGACTCTCCGAACGCCAGCCGAACAAGTCTCCACAGCCAAAGCGCTGTGTCTCTTTTCAGCTGGCGATAAACCTTTCCTCGATCCTTTGCGGACTTGTAAAACTGTTCCTGATCAGAATAAAAAACGCTCACGCTAATACAAAAGCACCCGTGTCTCGCCAAAGCTGACAAATAAACAGACGGACAAGCCGCACTGCACGTGTGAACAGGGGAATGAGCGAGCGAGCGGGGATAGGGCGCCTCCTGCGCTTAAAAGCTTACAGCACCTGGTATTCCCAGGCGGTCTCCCATCCAAGTACTAACCATGCCCATCCCTGTTTAGCTTCCGAGATCAGACGAGATCAGGCGTGCTCAAGGGGGTGTGGCCGTAAGCGAGACCAAAGCTCGCTGGCACCCTTCTTATTGAGAGGACAGCTCCGTCACCTCTTTTACGACGCTGCTTTTTTTCCCTTGCGTTTTTCTCTTCTTCCCACGTTCTCTCTCTTCACTGCCTTCGTCCCCGCTCTATTTCACTTCAGCCTTTCACTCTTGCTTCCTTCCAATGAGGACGGAGCTGCGGGAGAAAGGGCGCTATAGAGGATCGCTGTGGAGAGCTGCTGCTGTGCTTTGACATCTGAGCTCTGTGGAAAACGATCTCAATACAATTCTGAAAAACGCGACTCTCCGAACGCCAGCCGAACAAGTCTCCACAGCCGAAGCGCTGTGTCTCTTTTCAGCTGGCGATAAACCTTTCCTCGATCCTTTGCGGACTTGTAAAACTGTTCCTGATCAGAATAAAAAACGCTCACGCTAATACACAAGCACCCGTGTCTCGCCAAAGCTGACAAATAAACAGACGGACAAGCCGCACTGCACGTGTGAACAGGGGAATGAGCGAGCGAGCGGGGATAGGGCGCCTCCTGCGCTTAAAAGCTTACAGCACCTGGTATTCCCAGGCGGTCTCCCATCCAAGTACTAACCAGGCCCATCCCTGTTTAGCTTCCGAGATCAGACGAGATCAGGCGTGCTCAAGGGGGTGTGGCCGTAAGCGAGAGCAAGGCTCGCTGGCACCCTTCTTATTGAGAGGACAGCTCCGTCACCTCTTTTACGACGCTGCTCTTTTTCCCTTGCGTTTTTCTCTTCTTCCCACGTTCTCTCTCTTCACTGCCTTCGTCCCCGCTCTATTTCACTTCAGCCTTTCACTCTTGCTTCCTTCCAATGAGGACGGAGCTGCGGGAGAAAGGGCGCTATAGAGGATCGCTGTGGAGAGCTGCTGCTGTGCTTTGACATCTGAGCTCTGTGGAAAACGATCTCAATACAATTCTGAAAAACGCGACTCTCCGAACGCCAGCCGAACAAGTCTCCACAGCCGATGCGCTGTGTCTCTTTTCAGCTGGCGATAAACCTTTCCTCGATTCTTTGCGGACTTGTTAAACTGTTCCTGATCAGAACAAAAAAACGCTCACGCTAATACACAAGCACCCGTGTCTCGCCAAAGCTGACAAATAAACAGACGGACAAGCCGCACTGCACGTGTGAACAGGGGAATGAGCGAGCAAGCGGGGATAGGGCGCCTCCTGCGCTTAAAAGCTTACAGCACCTGGTATTCCCAGGCGGTCTCCCATCCAAGTACTAACCAGGCCCATCCCTGTTTAGCTTCCGAGATCAGATGAGATCAGGCGTGCTCAAGGGGGTGTGGCCGTAAGCGAGAGCAAGGCTCGCTGGCACCCTTCTTATTGAGAGGACAGCTCCGTCACCTCTTTTACGACGCTGCTTTTTTTCCCTTGCGTTTTTCTCTTCTTCCCACGTTCTCTCTCTTCACTGCCTTCGTCCCCGCTCTATTTCACTTCAGCCTTTCACTTTTGCTTCCTTCCAATGAGGACGCAGCTGCGGGAGAAAGGGCGCTATAGAGGATCGCTGTGGAGAGCTGCTGCTGTGCTTTGACATCTGAGCTCTGTGGAAAACGATCTCAATACAATTCTGAAAAACGCGACTCTCCGAACGCCAGCCGAACAAGTCTCCACAGCCGAAGCGCTGTGTCTCTTTTCAGCTGGCGATAAACCTTTCCTCGATCCTTTGCGGACTTGTAAAACTGTTCCTGATCAGAATAAAAAACGCTCACGCTAATACACAAGCACCCGTGTCTCACCAAAGCTGACAAATAAACAGACGGACAAGCCGCACTGCACGTGTGAACAGGGGAATGAGCGAGCGAGCGGGGATAGGGCGCCTCCTGCGCTTAAAAGCTTACAGCACCTGGTATTCCCAGGCGGTCTCCCATCCAAGTACTAACCAGGCCCATCCCTGTTTAGATTCTGAGATCAGACGAGATCAGGCGTGCTCAAGGGGGTGTGGCCGTAAGCGAGAGCAAGGCTCGCTGGCACCCTTCTTATTGAGAGGACAGCTCCGTCACCTCTTTTACGACGCTGCTTTTTTCCCTTGCGTTTTTCTCTTCTTTCCACGTTCTCTCTCTTCACTGCCTTCGTCCCCGCTCTATTTCACTTCAGCCTTTCACTCTTGCTTCCTTCCAATGAGGACGGAGCTGCGGGAGAAAGGGCGCTATAGAGGATCGCTGTGGAGAGCTGCTGCTGTGCTTTGACATCTGAGCTCTGTGGAAAACGATCTCAATACAATTCTGAAAAACGCGACTCTCCGAACGCCAGCCGAACAAGTCTCCACAGCCGAAGCGCTGTGTCTCTTTTCAGCTGGCGATAAACCTTTCTTCGATCCTTTGCGGACTTGTAAAACTGTTCCTGATCAGAATAAAAAACGCTCACGCTAATACACAAGCACCCGTGTCTCGCCAAAGCTGACAAATAAACAGACGGACAAGCCGCACTGCACGTGTGAACAGGGGAATGAGCGAGCGAGGGGGGATAGGGCGCCTCCTGCGCTTAAAAGCTTACAGCACCTGGTATTCCCAGGCGGTCTCCCATCCAAGTACTAACCAGGCCCATCCCTGTTTAGCTTCCGAGATCAGATGAGATCAGGAGTGCTCAAGGGGGTGTGGCCGTAAGCGAGATCAAGGCTCGCTAGCACCCTTCTTATTGAGAGGACAGCTCCGTCACCTCTTTTACGACGCTGCTTTTTTTCCCTTGCGTTTTTCTCTTCTTCCCACGTTCTCTCTCTTCACTGCCTTCGTCCCCGCTCTATTTCACTTCAGCCTTTCACTCTTGCTTCCTTCCAATGAGGACGGAGCTGCGGGAGAAAGGGCGCTATAGATGATCGCTGTGGAGAGCTGCTGCTGTGCTTTGACATCTGAGCTCTGTGGAAAACGATCTCAATACAATTCTGAAAAACGCGACTCTCCGAACGCCAGCCGAACAAGTCTCCACAGCCAAAGCGCTGTGTCTCTTTTCAGCTGGCGATAAACCTTTCCTCGATCCTTTGCGGACTTGTAAAACTGTTCCTGATCAGAATAAAAAACGCTCACGCTAATACACAAGCACCCGTGTCTCGCCAAAGCTGACAAATAAACAGACGGACAAGCCGCACTGCACGTGTGAACAGGGGAACGAGCAAGCGAGCGGGGATAGGGCGCCTCCTGCGCTTAAAAGCTTACAGCACCTGGTATTCCCAGGCGGTCTCCCATCCAAGTACTAACCAGGCCCATCCCTGTTTAGCTTCCGAGATCAGACGAGATCAGGCGTGCTCAAGGGGGTGTGGCCATAAGCGACACCAAGGCTCGCTGTCACCCTTCTTATTGAGAGGACAGCTCCGTCACCTCTTTTACGACGCTGCTTTTTTTCCCTTGCGTTATTCTCTTCTTCCCACGTTCTCTCTCTTCACTGCCTTCGTTCCCGCTCCATTTCACTTCAGCCTTTCACTCTTGCTTCCTTCCAATGAGGACGGAGCTGCGGGAGAAAGGGCGCTATAGAGGATCGCTGTGGAGAGCTGCTGCTGTGCTTTGACATCTGAGCTCTGTGGAAAACGATCTCAATACAATTCTGAAAAACGCGACTCTCCGAACGCCAGCCGAACAAGTCTCCACAGCCGAAGCGCTGTGTCTCTTTTCAGCTGGCGATAAACCTTTCCTCGATCCTTTGCGGACTTGTAAAACTGTTCCTGATCAGAATAAAAAACGCTCACGCTAATACACAAGCACCCGTGTCTCGCCAAAGCTGACAAATAAACAGACGGACAAGCCGCACTGCACGTGTGAACAGGGGAATGAGCGAGCGAGCGGGGATAGGGCGCCTCCTGCGCTTAAAAGCTTACAGCACCTGGTATTCCCAGGCGGTCTCCCATCCAAGTACTAACCAGGCCCATCCCTGTTTAGCTTCCGAGATCAGACGAGATCAGGCGTGCTCAAGGGGGTGTGGGCGTAAGCGAGACCAAGGCTCGCTGTCACCCTTCTTATTGAGAGGACAGCTCCGTCACCTCTTTTACGACGCTGCTTTTTTTCCCTTGCGTTATTCTCTTCTTCCCACGTTCTCTCTCTTCACTGCCTTCGTTCCCGCTCCATTTCACTTCAGCCTTTCACTCTTGCTTCCTTCCAATGAGGACGGAGCTGCGGGAGAAAGGGCGCTATAGAGGATCGCT